>NW_020955716.1:467563-469459 GCF_003031625.1 Empidonax traillii
CCCTCCCCACGCAGGTCTGGTTCAAGAACCGCCGAGCCAAGTGGAGAAAGCGGGAACGGAACCAGCAGATGGACCTGTGCAAGAACGGCTACGTGCCGCAGTTCAGCGGGCTGATGCAGCCCTACGACGACATGTACGCCGGCTACCCCTACAACAACTGGGCCACCAAGAGCCTCACCCCGGCGCCGCTCTCCACCAAGAGCTTCACCTTCTTCAACTCCATGAGCCCCCTGTCCTCGCAGTCCATGTTCTCGGCGCCCAGCAGCATCCCCTCCATGAACATGCCCTCCAGTATGGGCCACTCGGCCGTGCCGGGCATGGCCAACTCCGGCCTCAACAACATCAACAACATCAGCGGCTCCTCGCTCAACTCGGCCATGTCCTCGCCGGCCTGTCCCTACGGGCCACCGGGCTCGCCCTACAGCGTCTACCGGGACACTTGCAACTCCAGCTTAGCCAGCCTCAGACTGAAATCAAAGCAGCACTCCAGTTTCGGCTACAGCAGTTTGCAAAGCCCCGGCTCTAGTCTAAACGCCTGTCAGTACAACAGTTGACGGACTTGACACAAACCACCTCCGACAAAGCACCGCCGACAAAGCAAAGCAGAAGCAAAGCGACGTTTCACGGAAAAGACAAAAAAAAAAAAATAAAATTAAACCCCATGACGATTAAAAGCAAACCCCAAGCAAGCGAAAGAGGGAAAAAAAAATTAAAATAAAATAAAACAAAGCACCACCCCCAAAACAAACCAAAACCCAAAAACAAAAGCCCCAAAAGCTCCGCGGACTTCGATTGTCTAGGAAAAAAAAAAATATTTCAACCTAATGATGCAACCAACAAAACAGCGCTTTAAAAATGTACAAAATTAAAAATAGTAATAATAATAATAATAATAATAATAATAATAATAATAATAATAATAATAACCACCCCATCGAAAAACGTAAACGGACCAGAAAACTTTTGCAAGAGACACCGAAATCTGGTACATGGATGAGTTGCAATTTTTTTTCTCTGGATTATGCGGGTTGTATGTGTTTACTTGAACTTGCACAGGAGTCGGTAAGGCGGCCGCTGCCCCACGGGGAGGGCGGCAGGAGGGGACGCCTCGGTGGTAAGAGCTGGTGGGACGGTTCTTGGCCGCTTGTCGCACGGGAAGAGTTTGGTTAATGTTTACCACTGAGAAACAGAATCACACTCGGAAAAAAAAAAAAAAAAAAAAAAAAGACAAAAAAAAAAAAAGGTTGGGGAGGGAGAGGGGAGGAAAAAAAATATAAATCGCAGAGTACAATCTGCGGGGAAAAATGGTTAAAATATTAGGTATGAAACTATTAAAAATAATAATGACAAGGGTCAACCACTTATATAAGGTTATATTTATATCTACAGTTGCATTGTGCCGGATCATTGTCCTTGGCCGTTGAATAAACTGTTTTTAAAATGCATGATTCTTGATGTTTTTTCTTTAGTTGGAAGCTATAATCCAGTCATTCCTGATACTAAGCAGCTCAAGGTTCCTACCTCTTCATCCTTTCCAAAAGACTGCAGTATCCCCGGCTGTGAGAGAGCACAGAAACCCTTCAGTGATGCGAAAATCGTTCATCTGTTTCCCCATCCAAAGTCTTATCCTGATAATGAAATTATCATTCATCTTCATTTATATGCAGGGGGTCGTTTTTTCTCTTTAAAAAGTAAAACCGAAAACCAACCCCCTTTCAGAGAGTCTAGGAAAAAAAAAAAAAAAAAAAGAAAAAAAAGACGAAAAATGGTCTGTTATGAAGTGATTTCAGATACTGCATCTCTGCTAGAGAAACAGCGAGCCTCGGCGTCCGGAAAGGTTCTTAGCAAAGCTGAAAGCGTTCCTTGCTTTTCTAAATGTGAAGGAAAAACAAGGAA
>NW_020955717.1:0-22879 GCF_003031625.1 Empidonax traillii
TGATTTCTTTCATGGTTTTGCTCCCATGTTGAACATTGAACTAATATTATTAAAACTGAAATTGCTACCTTTTTGTGTCTGATTCAACATCCCACTCGAGATAACCCCCTAGTTTATCATTCCCCATTACAATTGCTACACAACCAAAACTTCAGTTGTCATTTGAAAAGCTGTGTTTGCCACCCTGAGTCCTGGAAATTTGCTTCAAATGATCATGCCTGTAGCTTGGCTCAGAAATTAAAATTAAAATGGCCTTGTTGTCAGAGGTAGTGAGAAAATGTAATTCTCTTTCTTGCTCAAACAAGATCTAATGTTTTAATTTCAGATGTTCTATAATATTTCAATACTGAGGAGATTGTATTTCAAAGTCACTGCTCATAAAGTTTATGGGATATTATATTTTTGCTTATATCCATAATAACATACAGGTGTATTTTGCCTTTCACTCAACCCTAAAAAGTGATCAAGGATCTGCACTATCTCAGCTGTGGCTCAAGAGAATGATTTCAACATTGGTAGCTAATTCTGCTTATTCTGTTAAACATCTGTTGCATCTGCTACCCCCCTGTTTGATACAGGTAAACTGGATAATTTGAGGCTTTCCACTCAACCTCGCTCTGTCTCCCTGTTCATCAGCCATCTGCTGGAAGGGTGGACAAGGTCGGGCATGCAGGTGCTGCTCCCTGCCCTGCAGCTACGATGAAGGAGAAGCTGTGCTGAGGAGTGTTTGTGTGAGCATGAGCATGGTGCATGCTCCCTGTGAGACAGACCCAGGAGCAGGGCAAAGGGAGTCAGGAGGTAAACGCAGGGGTCTGGGTCCTAGCCATCACTGCCCAGGATGCGGTATGAGAGATGAGACATTTTGTGAGCCAAATACTGACAGTTGGATTGTGTAGGAAATTGGGTGGCACCAGCAGGAGCCTGCTGGAGGTGGAGTCCAGGAACTGCCTTCTGAACTGACTGCTTTAATGGACAGTTCTACCAGACTCAAATGTCTCCATGAAAGCCCCGACCAAAAGCTCATGAAACCTCCTGTCTTCATTGGCTTGGTAAAACTGTGTTCTGATGAGATGATGCATACCATACTAAGTTGAATGTTTTTGCTTGATAAGTAACTACCATGACAGTATCAGCATAACTTTTTGAGAAGATCTGGTCTTTTTATCAACTCCTATGAAATAATTCACTTTGTTTTATATTCACCAGGTATAATCATGTCTGATGTATCAGTTGGGGTTTATAAAGAAAAGCCTGTACTCTTAGGCTCTGTAGGTTCCTTCATTAAAGGCTACAGGATAAGAAATGAAAATAAAAAACATTCTTTTATTAACTCGTAAAAATAGCTCTGCAGAGGGTCGTTTATTTTTTAGTAGACCTTATGCTTCAGAAGCTGTCGTACTGCTTCTTGCATGATAGCTCATGACATGTATTTACGTACCCCAGATCACACAGTCACTCACGGTTTAGTGTTTTGTCACAGACTCACTAATTAAAAAGTCTATTACATTATTACGGTTTTTTGGAAAGCCAATGATTCAGCAACAGAAATTACATCGTTATGCATCTGTTCACATCAGAGAGACAAGGTGTCCTCAAGCGAGAAGCTACATGCTGGCATTTCTGGCCATAGAGAAATTCCTTTTAAAATATCTCAGTGTAGGGAATCAACAACACAAAGCATGTTACTCTACGCAAATAAGATATCTATTGAGTATATTTGTGGATTTTGAATTCATATACTGTGATCTTTGAGCTGTAGAAAGCTGTTAGCAGCAAAGTGCAATTTGTTTAGCTTTTATTCAGTCAATATTTGCAGGATAAGCTGAGTGGAAAACCATTTCAAGAGGTTCGGGGAGAGGAGGTAAGAGAATTGGACCTCAAATTCATGGAATTTTCAAAGTTGGATGCTTTTAGGTCAGGTGTGAAGAACCACGTGTTGGTATTTGTATTTGGTTCATCACTTTTGAGTTGCAGCATTTTTTCTTTCAATTAATATTTAAGTGATCTGTTTGCCAAAGTTTCGTGATAAGGAACTGGGATAAGACCTCTGACTTTCCCCATTTCACTCCTTTAATTTTCAGAAAGTGCATAGCATCTCTTTCTGAGCATCATCTAGATTATTCAAATGAAGGAAGATTCTGTTTCTGAAATATAGAAGTCAAAGTGTGAGGTATCTGCATAGTGTAAGACTGCTGTTATGATAAGGTCTGACCAGAGGTCAGAAAGATGTAAAAAGCATTGAGTAAATGCATTTGGAAATGAAAAGCTTTTTTAGAAGTGCTGTCTTCAGGAATAAACCAAAGTAAAATGAAAAAAGCAGATTGTGAATATCTCACAGTAGACTGAAGCCTCTGGTCAAGCCTCTTTGCCCTTCAAAACAATTGTAAAAGTGTCCTCATGTGCATACTATTGAATGATTTCTCATTTACAAGTGCACTCAATCTGTGCTACAGTAGGAAGGTTATGTTCTTGAGAACTACTGCTTACCAAATGCACAGATGGTTACTTTGAGATCATCATCCCTCCGTATCAAGATGATTTATGGATTTGTGAGGTTTAGAGCCCAGCAAATAATTCTCCCATTGCTTATGTTTACAGAGGGCCTTATTTAATCACCTGTTACATCCTGTTTGTTTAGTACTTTCTTACCAACATTTTTACTCACAGGCTATTCTGCTGTATTTGTAACAGGTTTTGATTTTTTCTAATGAATTCAAACCCTACTCATTTCAGTATGCACAGTTTGATAATACCTAATAACTAATTCAGTGCAAGAATAGAATATGAAGTCATTTCCGATCTTGCTGTATCTCAGTAACTCAATAGAAATCAAACCCTTCTAGATAGATTTTCCAAGTTATGTTCTTTAACCCAATAAGCATTAAAGCAGTCCTCCAAAGGGCATGGTTAGACAAGGTTATGAGAGAAGGAAAATGAAGAGTACAAGGAAGGATCCTGAGGATGAGGGGTCAGTAGAGTGTGGCGCCTCTGTTGACAGCAGAAAGCTCTCATGTAGGCTCAGGTGTCCCTGAGCACTGAAACAGGCTCCCAAGGGAAGTGGTCACAGCACCAAGCCTGTCTGAGTTCAAAAAGCATTTAGACAATACTCTCAGGAACATAGTATGATTCTTGGGGTCTCCTGCACAGGGTCAGGAATTTTCCTAAATGATCCTGATGGGTCTCTTTCAACTCAGCATATTCTATGATTCTATCAGGCCATGGGCTCCACAAGCTCAGTGAGCAACGTGAGCTTAGCATTTTGCAAGTACACTTGACTTAGCTGAGGAGAGCATAGAAGGGCATCTACTATTTCAGTTTCTAAATTTTGGATACTAAGTTACTACAAATTACTGTAAATTAACCTAACCCATGTTTTTGTGCTGTAGAGTGGAATTTCATATTCAAATGTTACAATATGACATTTACCCCCCAAGTAGTAACTTGTCCAAAATTTTTAATTTGAGAAACTAGGAAAACCCATCAGAATTTCTACTTTGAAAGAATCAGCATTTGCCACTAGATGTATCAATTGAACTGTTCCCTCAATTATGTGATTGCCAGAATCAAAGAATTTCAGGTCTGAGCACCTCTTTCATCTGTGAAAGGTGCACAAAGTCCTTTTTGTCAGAAGCCAAGTCAGGGTATCACTCTGCATACTTAGTTAGTTCTTGCTATGCTTCAACAGCTTTGCTTGCAACAAAATCCATATAGAAGCTGTAGCAGCGTCTTTCTGCTCTCTTCCAAGAGCTTTCTATATAAGAGAGTAAACCGTGGCTTGATCTGTCATTGCCTGGCATTGATCCTATTTTAGGAGCCACAGAAACAATTAACTGTCTTTCATCCTTTATTATAGATGCTACATTTGAGAGTTAAGCTGTTTTTCCTCTGTCAGGGACTCTGTCAGTGCACTTTAACTGATGCAAACTGTTAACTAGAGAAGTTTTTAGAAGGCAGTTAAGAAAATTAGAATAGTAAAAACTAGGATAGCAAAGAGAAGGACAATGTGCTGGAAAAGAGAATCATTCACATGTAAGGGCTTGGAAATTTGTTTCTCACCTTCTGGTATTTCCCTAGCTCTGTAAGGAGCCTATTCAGGGCTTGAGTGTGTGGTCATAGACAGACTACAATTATTTTTACTGGGTCAATGGCATAAACAAGCCCACAACAAAGAGCCAATTTTTAATTACCCTTCCTGAGTAGCTAAAAGGGAAAAACAAAAAAAATATTGTTGCTGGAGTATTTAGGAATACTGGGTCAATGATTCATAAATTCTTTTCTCCTATTTCAGAACAGAGTGGATTTTCTGCCTATTTGTCCATGTTCTGACCATTTTGCATATACACAACACAGTATGATCAATGTCTTTGTTGTTCAGCTACATTTTTTCTGGTTTTTTTTGGGCAAGAAAATATTTATGGCTGAAGTTCTAGTCAGTGAAAATTTACAGGGCAAGAGGGTTTTTTTATTGTTATTATTATTCAAATGTATCTTCTTGAAAGCTAGCTTTACAGTAGGGCTGTGGTATGTGTGAACTGAGCTCTCTAAATACAAGCACTAGCACATTACCTCTTCAATCTGCATTTTACTTGCTTTCTGAATCTCCAAAACGATGGAAGGTGAGGAGCACAGGCAGGCAATAGACAATATGTAATATTTGTTTTGGAGGAGTGGAAACATAGTTTTTAAATAAGGCAAGCATGCATTTTCTTTAGCTTTAAGTGCCCACTTCAAACAGATTCAGTACATTATCATGGCTAATCTTTACGAACACACTTCACCACCAAGAAGAGATCATACACCTGCTAGTCCCAGTGTGACATGTATCTGATCAAAATGAGAACAGTGCTTGTTCTT
This sequence comes from Empidonax traillii, assembly GCF_003031625.1. NCBI lineage: Eukaryota > Metazoa > Chordata > Aves > Passeriformes > Tyrannidae > Empidonax > Empidonax traillii. The sequence continues at coordinate 4,855 of NW_020955717.1, forward strand.
CTCTCTGTGAAAGGAACTGATGATAATCTGTTGCAATGTCTTGATCACACAGCTGAAGTACCCTTTGTAATAATTTGTTTTTTCTGAGAGAAGCTGTGAAGCATGTGCTAAAAAGAGCTTTTCTGGATGACTTCCCGTGTCTCCTCCCTCCATCCCTTTCTCAGGAGAAAGCTTCCTACCCTTTCCATTTGACACTTTTGGTCATACTGTTTTATTTCCTCTCTTAGGAAATGCAGACATGACTTGTTTCCCTTTAATAGTATAAAATTCTTCTTTTACCCACTATCAAATGATTGTGTTAGGATTTTGTTGTCTATTTGTCTCTGACATTTATTAATGGCTGCATGAAGTAACTGTCAGTTTGCCACTTTATCTCCTGTGTTTCCAGGCAAAACTCTTTCTCCTCCCAAGTAACTAATGGAGAAAGATCTGGCTGAATGTTTCCTGACTATCTTGCAGTGTCTCCCAGCTGCCTTTTCCTAAATGTCAGAGACAGTCTCCAGTGTGGTTACCATGGTGCATTGAGCTGGCATGCCTGCAAGGGTTCACAAGAGCCAGCACACCCACTGCACGTTTCATAGGAATGTACGAGGAAGGAAAGCTCTTACCTGCTGTGTCACAGTTATGTAGAGCGTATCAAAAGGTGCTTTTTGGTGCATATTCTGTGTAAGATTGGCCCCATAAGATTGGCCCCAATTTAGTAGCATAAAACCCATCAATCAATTAAGAATATTCTCTTTGTTCGTCCATTTGTGAAGGTGTTAGTACATCTATAGATGTGTTAGAAGTTACATACATAAACCTGCTGGTGAGCTTGCCACCTCAACAGGTCAGTACATAAATGTAAATGCTGATGGAGAACAGTGAGGTTTACAATGTGCTATATTCCTTAACTACCTTTTATAAAAAGATTTTAAGGTGTTTCTCTTTCCTCGTAATTTATTAGTCAATCTGAAACATCGCTATTAGCAAAAAAACCTTTTCATCAGTATGGTTTCCTGATGTGAAAATCAATAAAAATGAAGTCCATCCTGTATCCAGCTATTGGAAAACATGATTTTTTAAAACTTAAGTTTGTAACTAGGAACTCATAGATTAGTAGCTGAAATAACAAAATCTTTTTTAAAATGCTGACAGATGTAAAAGTTCACTTTGAAATGTCAAGCAACTGAGTCATATTGTTATCTCTAAAATATATCATTCACTTCACTAACAGATTTCAAACATAAACATGAATAAATGCCTTTGTTCCAAATAATAATTTACCAGTAGATTTTGCTGCAGTCACTTGTTTCAGGTTAAGTTGGTCATATTCTCTTCAACAAATGGTTAGGTAGACTGGAAACACATTGCAGCAGATTCAGTGATCATACGGAGAAGAGCTCTGAACTACAGCGTACTTTGATCTGTCTCCTTGATAAATGTTTCATAGAAACAAAATACTCTTCTCCCAGTTGCTCAGCTTTAATCCTTGTGAATGAAGTAAGTGGAATTTTCCAGACTGATTAAACTCCTTTCATTGAACTTTCAGGTTTTTCTTATTGATACCATATATGAACCCCCAACCCAAACACTGCTGGTACAGGCCATCATGACATCTAAGTCTTGCATAAAATTAATTGAATGCTGTTTGAAAAGTAGGTGTGATATTTTGCTTCATAATTCCACTGAAAGTCTACCTCAGAAACTCATTCTTGACTTTTCATAGAGTCATAGAATCATTTAGGTTGGAAAAGACCCTTAATCACTGAGACCAGATGTTAACCTAATAGTGCCAAGGCCCCCACTAAACCATGTCCCTAAGCAACACATTTTTTAAATACATCCAGGGATGATGTGGTAACACAGCCACTTCCCTGGGCAGCCTTTTCCAGTGCTTGATAGCCTTTGTGGTGAAGAAATTATTTCTATTATCCAATCTACTCCTCCCCTGATGCCACTTGAGGCCATTTCCTCTTGTCCCGTAACTTATTACCTGGGAGAAGAGACCAACCTTCGCCTCGCCACAACCTCCTTTCAGATAGTTGTAGCGAATGATAAGATCTCCCTTCAGCCTCCTTTTCTCCAGGCTAAACAACCCCACCTCCCTCAAGTGCTCTTCGTAGGACTTGCGCTTTAGACCCTTCACCAACTTCATTGTCCTTTTCTGGACACACTTCAGTACCTCAGTGTACTTCCTCCTGTACTGAGGGACCCAAAACTGGACACGGGATTCAAGGTGTAGCCTCTACAGTGAGAAGTCCCTTTCCTAGTCCTTCTGGGCACAGTGTTCCTGATAGAGGCTAGGATGCCGTTGGCCTTCTTGGCCACCTGGACGCACTGCTGGCTCGTGTTCAGCCATCTGTCAGTCAGCACCTCCAGGTCCTTTTCCACTGGGCCACTTTCCAACCACTCTTCCCCAAGCATGGAGCATTGCATGGGATTGTTTTGACCCAAGGGCAGGACTTGGCACTTTACCTTGTTGAACCTCAGCCAACTGGCCTTGGCCCATCAATCCAGCTTTTTCAGACTCCTCTGCAGAGCCCTCCTGCCCTCCTGCAGTTCAACACTTCCCTCCAGTTTGGTGTCTTCTGCAAACTGACTGAGGGTGCACATGATCCTCTCATCCACTTCATTGGTAAAGATTTTAAACAGAACTGGCCCCAGTACTGAGCCCTGGGGACACCACTTTTGTGGCTGTCGACTGGGTTTAATTCCATTTACCACCATTCATTGTACTGGGCCATCCAGCCAAACTTATTTGGATTTCCAAGCTAGCTGTATTAGTAGACCATTGAGGTAATCTGATTCTTCTTAAAGAATTGGTTTGTTGGTTCTTTGGAGAGTTTTTTCTCTTGGCAAAATTTACCTGCACTGACATGCCTTTCCTGTTTGTTTTTCAAGTTAAACCATGACAGTCTAGTCTCTTGACCCCCTTTGATCTAGCTTTTTCTGCTCACTCATGGTTCAGCTAAGATTATTTTGTGTTCAGCATGGCTGATCAGCATCTGATACACTTATCCTAGATGAACTGTCCGCAGGACTTTGTGCAGAGACATTAATACTTTACTGTCTTTACTAGGAGTTGCATGATTAGGGCTTCAGTATACGCTTGCCTTTCCATCATACTGTTCACAGCCCTCTGAGATGTCAGACATGGTCTGATTCTCCTCCCCTGTGTTTTTCCTATGGTGAGATTCTTATTATTAAAAAACTCCCATTAGTAGTCTAAATGTATCTTTTTTTCAAATTGCATTGTTGAATTTCATGTCATATTTGCTACTATTGTTCTCAAGGTCAACTGTTTTTCCAATATGCTATACTGTACTTCCTTGTGATGGCATGTTGTCATATGTCATGCCATCAATAGGTGTAATTAGCAGAACTGAGAACCTCCAGTTTCCTGCACACGCACACAGCCTAGTACCTCCCGTTTACTACTGCTATTTTTCTTCTTGTTTTCTTGTAGCAAAAAGTACTGGGTTATTAGATACTGCAGTAATAGCGACAAGATACTATGGTAACAACGTAGAACATTTTTTTGCACAACTACAGAATTTCTCATTTTTCAAACACTTTTAGTAATCCTTCCTTCCTTTCTTTTTCTCTCCTTCCTTTTCTTTTTTCCTTTCTTCATTTCCTTTCTTTCTTTTCTTTCTTCCCATATATCTCAACTAGGATACCCCCTAAATATCTATGTTCTCATTCAAAGTCTACAGGCAAATTCAGCCTCATTCTAACTCCATGGACTTTATGATCATGAGTCCATACAAGGAAGTTGGCTCATAAAGTGTTCTATATCCTAGGCAAAATATCACTTATGTTGAAAGTTTATTTCCTGATCAAGCATCATTATGTTGCAATGGTTTATAGTCTTAAAATAAATGCTTGTATGAATATTAAATATCCAAGTAGTAGTTTTATTATGCTATCACCCACAGATAAATCCAGTTTGATAAATTCCTATTTAAATAACTGATGGCAATTAGCTGTTCCTATGCAGATCCCTCTTTATTTTACATTGCAAGAAAAATTACAAGCATATTAGCTTGCTTCTGCAAAGTTGATCATCAGTGAAGATTAAAGTTGACATTTAATTGTCATGAAACATCATATTTAATATCACTCGAAGGTGAATGGCTCAGTTTATACTTACCAGAGCTGTTGTTTCAGTCTGTGGTAGTACCAGATCTAAATTAATGCAAGCAAGTATAGCTTTTTCTGCACAACCAAGAATGATGGAGATGTTTACAAAATTAATTGTCATGTGAAAATATGAAATAGTTTAATAAAACCTTTCAAGATATATCCAAAAAAGCTTCTCCCTGGATGTGATATTCTTCACTGTTTTCACTAATCCCTCAGAAGACAGAAGAGAGGGCATTTGCAAATTCATGGAAGATACCATGCTGGAACTTGCAAGAATTTTGGGTGACATAAGAAGATTTCAACATGAGCTTGAGGAAGTGGAGAAATGTTCTGATATCAGTCAAATAGAATTTGTCAATACAGTGGTAACAGTAAGCCCAAATTAATCCCACCAGGAAAGAAAATCAAGCATACAGATGCAAAATGAGAACTAGCTGATTAGATGGCTGTATGGCAGTTAGCTATAATTACATCTGAATTAACAATATGTTGTTTTTATAGAAAAGGAAATCCCATTTTGAGATGAATTAAAAGAAATTATGTATCAGGCATGGGAGGCAATTATTCTGCTCTAGTTGTCACTAGGAAGGTCTCAGCTGTAGTTCTGTGTTTATCGCTGGGCTGCACACTTGTAGAAAAGACAGTGACAGACTGAGAGAAGATCCAGAGAAGAAGCAAAAGGAATGATTGGTGTCTAAGAAGCCCCAAAATCCTTGGAAAATAACTGAAGGAAATAAGTTAGTGTAGAAAAGGGAGTTATGATAATAGTTTTCAAATATTTGAAAGTTGTTATAAAGTTGTTAGTTGCTCTCTATTCCACTGAAGTGACAAGGATGAATCAGTTTAATTTGCAGACGAAAAGGCCTAGGTGCAATAATAGGAAAATATAACTGTGAGAAGGGCTCAGTTCCAGTTGCTTACAAAGGCTGTGGAATCCCTCTCATTGAAGTTCTTTGAAAAAAATGGGAAAGACGAGCATTAGTGAGGGATAGTCTGATTATACTTGATCCTGTAATGAAGGAAAAGACTCAGATGACCTTTCAGTATTGCACATCTGTGATGCTTTGGGGCAATATAAGACCCTATTTAATCATCTTTTGAACAGACCTCATGTATTTGTTTTTGCATAGACAAAGACAATACTATCAACCATTCCTGAAGTTACCCGGATTTTCAGTTCTTTACTACTTTGTCAATCATCAAGCATTTGTCTAAGAAAATTATTTTCTATGGTATGTCATTTCCTCATGTTTGACTGTTTTAGGCTGTGGAAGGAAGGACTGCAGGGAATATTGCAAACCAAAATATGTTTTTTGTAAGGACATCAGAAAAATGTGTAAGTTCTCTCTTCTGAAAAAAAAAAATAAAGCAGTATTTTCTCTGTAAGCCTAATATGTCCTCATTTTGGATCTGGAACCTGATTATCAGCTCAATTTCTGTCTAAGGCACATGTTTCTTGGTCAAGTTCTTAACACAGTGCCCTGACATAAAATACGTGTTAAATTAATTTAATATTATTTGGGTGATTTAGACTACTGTAATTATTTTGAATGGAATTGTAGTAGGATTCAATGAGATGGAAACTTTGTGTGGGAATAATACCTTCTTAAGTCACTCAGACTTTATTCCAGGGTTTATCTAATGTTAAATTCAAATTTAATGTGGAAGATTTCTTGTAACTCTAAGTTCGTAACTTCTTATGCGTTTTACCAGTCACTCTTCCAAAACTCTTGGATCCCATTTTGAAATCCAAACTCATTTACTTTGCATAGACATTAAAAAGTATTTTGCTTTTCTTTGGACATTTGTTGTAGATAATGTGAGATTAAATTGATTTCATTTTCTGTTTCTCAGTCTACCGCAGGCCTGCAGTCATGCATGCTTATTGCTTCTGTCTGAGGGAAAAGCTCTTTATGGTAGAGCACTGAGGGCAGGCAGTGTTTTCCTTCTTGTGTTGCTGAGCAGCTCTGATCATCTGGACTGTCAGCAGCTGGAATATTCTGACTTCACTGTAGGAGGAGCCCAAGGGTCGAGTATTCTGCATTTATACTGCTTTTATCCTGCTCTGTATTTGCAGGCACTGCAGACTAGCAGAGCCTGCTGTTCCATGAAGTCTTCTACAGTCCTATCTGAGCAACGCAGATACACAGCATCACCCATTAACCCACGTAATGGCTTCTAGTGAATGCTTTGTATTTGTTCGCTATAGCATTCACATTTTGTGCTTACGTGGTAATATGAGAAATCAGTTTTGCCAGCATGCTGTCTCAGAACACCTCCACAGCTTACTTCAGCAGCACAGTGCATCACTGATGCTCACACATTTATCGTTGGTGAATCACTTTCCTTCATGTCACACTCTTTTACTTTCTCTCTAGCTGATACGTTCCTTACAGTATTCCCAGAGGTGACTGCACTATGATGAATCTGTGTCCCTGTGAGGATAATGTTAGGTTTCTTTTGTGTGTCATAATGATAGTGCAGAATACAGCCAGAACCTATGCCTGGAGATGGAATAGTTACAAACAAAACCAACCCAATAATAGCAGATGTAGAAAAAAACAATTTTAATAACTTTTTAAAATATTAGGTTTGCACCTGTATATTCTCAGAAACTTTTTGTGTGTGTTCTTTAAAACACAAACTACTTTCTATTTTGCTTAGCAGCCCAGAGCAGTGACATGACTCTGTAAGTTTTGTGCATGCTTATATAATAAACTGACACGTTATAGGAGTGCATTTAGGCAGATGTTCTTTCAACCTAAGATACATTAATACACACATTTAAGACCTGATTCTAGCTAAGCGGTCCCTTGTGGTTACTGCGAACTGAAGACACTGCAATTTACAGGCCTGTGCACTTGGTTGATTTAAAGACAGAGGTGCAGTCACGAAAAAAATGTCTCTGTCACTTCTTAAACATCTTTCTTCTTTCCTCTGACATATTTCTATAACCCATGAAGTGGCTATTCTAGTTGTCAGGAATCACTGTGGGGTTTTTTTGACAGCAGAGCACGGAAGTGCTGGTGTATATGAGTAGCAGGGCTGTCTGTCTCTGCATAAGGGCATTATGTTCATCAGGCTCAAGTATCATTTGTCTTATTTTCAAGTGAAGCATACCCTGCTATTAATTAGTTAAAGTGAAGTGAAATACACAGTCAAACAATACTTTACCATTAAAAATTCCCAGTATGTACAGGGATAAAACCCATAAAAATTATAAAGCAGAGGATGGAAATTCTCTATCCTAAATGGCCATTTAAGTAGCACATCTGGAGAAAAGCAACTGCCAAATTTGTAGCAATCAGCAGTAGCATTAACAAGGGAACCATTGTGCTATGTGTTTGGGAATATTTATTTTAAGCACCTAAGAATTTGTCCTAATACCAAATTAAATTATGTACCAAATTAAAGGTAAGATCATGATTTACAGTCTTTCAGTAGGCTCTACTTATTATTGAACAGGGATTTGTCATACCTAATATGAAGGGGTGAGTTTATGCATATATACAGCTGCAGCCAATTCAAATTGCACAGGAATGCAGAACGGGCAAGGGCAAGGAGTAAAACTCCCTTAGCATCCTGTGCCTGCAAGCTGAGAATTATTTGAACAGTGATCAAGTGTTCTCAGGGGACATATCTTAATTAAATTCTGCTCAGCTAAGAAGTTGGACAAGGGCACAATTGTCAACAAAAATCCCTCCCTGATGTGAGACTGAATGCCAGCATCATGAGACCCTCACAGTGTCCCTCAGTATTTTGCTTTGGTGAAATGGCAGTAATATTACAGGTTGACAGTGCAGAAGCTGGCAAGAACAGAGCTCTTCAGGCTGTGCTTACTGATGTTGATTTTCCAACCTGTGGAGTAATGTGCATAACTCATCTCATAAATGAGAAGGGGTGCCCAGGATGGCCATGCAGAACACTTGAAATGCATCAGGAGCTTTTAGCCCTGTTAAAGTTTATGTAGCTCTAGTGAAGAGGTTTTCTTTCTGATTTAACTTCGCAAGTCCATATTATTTTTTATTTTACAAGGTTCAGCATAATGGGAAAACAGTAATACTGTATATCTTTGTCAGTGATTTAGATGATGGGGCAGAATATACACTCATCAAGTTTGCTGAAGTGCTGAGGGACATCAGCTCACCGGAGAAAAGGGCTGACAGGAACCTCATGAACCCATGAGGTTAAACATGGGAAAGTGCAGAGTCCTGCACCTGGGAAGGAACAGCCTCAGACACCATCACATGCTGGGGGATCAACTTGCTGGAAAGCAGCATTACAGAAAAGGACCTGGGAGTCATGGTGGACATCAAGCTGAACACGAGCCACTCGAACTGCATGATCTTTGAGGTCCCTTCCAACCCAACCCATTCTGATTCTATGATTCTGTGATAGGAGAGAGTCTAATGAAGATGACAGGCAAAAACTGAAAAACAGAAGGTTCCCTCTAAATATCAGGAAACAGTTTTTTTTCCTGTGAGGGGAACTGAGCAATGGCTCAGGTTGCCCAGAGAAGTTGTGGAGTCTCCATGCTTGGAGGTATTCAAAAACCATCTGGGCATGGTCCTGGGCAACTGGCTGTAGATGACCTAGCTTGAGCAAGGGGGTTGCATAAATGAGCCCCAGAGGTCCATTCCACCCTCAACTGTTCTGTGGTTCTGTGATTCTAGTAAGAGTCTCACACAAAAAACATATCATTACTAAACTGGAGAAATAAGGAAATACAAGAACATGGCAAGGTAAGAGGTGACAAGGGTATGAGTCTCAGTAGAAGTTTGCAATTGCAAATCTCCACAGAATAAGAGTTTCAAAGACAACCATGAGTCAAGGAACTGTTTATCAGAGCTGGAGTGTGACAGGATATTAGCAAAAGTACAGGCAATATAGAAAAAAAATCTTTTTCAACAGATCTCCTGTGACTCACACTCATAGACTGGCAGTATTTTCTGGGAAGTCAAAAACATCTTTTCTTTGCAAAAACAATTCCATGGAAACTCTATTCACTGAGTCTTCTAGATTTGATTTACCCCACAGGGAGGTAGGCTGTACTGGAAACAAGAGATTCTGAGTATTATTCCAAGATAAAGCTCATTCTCATGAACGGAAAGGTTGTTGTTGCCTACAGCAGAGTGAAATTATTTTCAAAGACTTCACAATTATATATGCAAGAATCTGTCTCTTCATTTTCTTAGAAACTTTCATTTACATAGTTCTTTTGCCTTGTTTTCACACCCCCGAGCTCCCACTCTTCTAATGTAATACCTTACTCACTAATTTAAAATTTATGCAGAAGAATCATATAATTAATCTACAGGGTTTTTTGATTACTCCCTCAGACTGAAATCTTTGTGAAAATGTCATGCAAGTTGTTCAAGAGTGAGACTAACTTTCTCCTGTCTTCAAAACCATACCAGGAGATAGAGATGCAGTACTTGGACCTTAGTATGCCTTGCCTGCGGGATATGCCTTAGCTAGAAACTCAGGCTTGTGTCTGCTCTTTAACATTCATAATCTTTTGCCAAACTTTCCACCCAAATTTTAATCAATTCATACGTTAGTCATCCACATCTTGATTAGGGAGAAGTCATACACAGGTTCTCAAAGAAGTAGAGCACTAGGAGACTGATACATACACTTCGATGTAGAGTGCAGATGGTAAGCACAAAAGAAATTCTTACAGAAAAAAAAAAGGCGTTTTAAAACAGTAACTGTTTGGTTTATACTTTGCATCAACTAGGTGAGGTTTCTTTTCTGATTTTCCTTATTTTTTTTCATGTGTCCTGGTTTTGGCTTGGATACAGTTAATTTTCTGCTTAGTAGCTGGTACAGTGCTGGCTGTGTTTTGAATTTAGTGTGAGAATAATGTTAATAACACATTAATGTTTCAGCTGTTGCTAAGTACAGCTTACCCTAAGTCAAAGGCTTTTCAGTATCCCAAGCTCTGACAGTGAGGAGGTGCACAGTGCACAAGAAGCTGTGAAGGAGGACAGCCAGAACAAGTGACCCAGACTAGCCAAAGAGATACTCCTTAACATAGAGCATCAGGCTGGGAGCCACTGATTGCTGCTGGGGATCAGGGCAGCAGTCAGTGGATGGAGCGGTTGTATTGTGCATCACTTGTTTCTCTTGGATTTTATTTCTCTCTTTTTCATTTTCCATTACTATTATTAATATTATTAATATTGCTATTGTAATTTACTGTAATTTCCAATTATTTAACTTTTCATCTCTCAACCCATGAGTTTTACTCTTTTTCTAATTATCCTCCCCACCCCACTGGGATGGTGGGGGTGAGTGAGCAGCTGCGGGGTACCTGGTTGCTGGTTGGGGTTTAATCATGACAGTGTGCAGTCTGAGCTTCATGTTTGAGGATACAGGAATTGCACATCATTGTTTGATGCAGACTTAGGCCAATAGAATATTTTTTACTTTGATCACAAGACAAAACTTTTGCACAGTGAGAACAATCAGGCATTGAAATAATCTCCCCTGGGAAGTGGTAGAATCCCCATCATGGACATTTTGAAGATTCAGCTGGGCAGGGTGCTGGGCCACCTTTTCTGGACTGTCTTTTTGCTAAGAAAGGTTGGATCAGATGATCATTGAGGCCCCTTCTAACCTGGTATTCTGTGGTTCATTGATTGAATAATCATAGAACTTTGTAAGAAAACTCTTAATACGTGCTGTGCTACTTGTTGCCAAAAGCCGTTTTACATACACTAGATACTGTACTGGAGTACCAAATATAAAATGACTAGAAATTTATTATAGTTGTCAATTTATAACAATTGCTTGCTCTAATTGCTTTAATAATAGCGGAGTTTGATTTACTACAGAAATATGATCTATTTATATGAACAGATTAACGATACACAAGGGGGTTTGTGGCCATCAGTACATTCATTCTGTGACCAGAATAGCTGACTATGCATATGAATCTAATTCAAATGAGAACCAAAACACCAGAGAAATACTGTAGATTAATTAGACTATGATTTAGAGGTGATGTGTACCAGTGGAAGCTACATGAGGAATAATCTGAAGTGCACATTTGAAAATCTTATTTTGCAGTAAGTTGCTGTGTAGACTTCTCAAGTGCACAAAGGCTTAGCATGTCCCTTTGTAATAACGCTGATGGTAAGGAATGCATATCTTAAGTTCACAATTCAAGGTTAGGTGCCTACATTGGGCACATAAATAGCACAAGAGGGAGTTATTTTCTTCAGAATCCACCAGTTTGCAGAAAGGTGCCTGCCGCAGCACTTTTGTGTCATCCCTGCCCTTTCCCTGCTGAATGCTCCAGCTGCTGAGCTACAAAATCAGCCTTCCCTCTCCTTATCTTCTTATAGACCAATGATGCTTGAATTTTTAGCCTCATCATATCACAGCACTGGCAGGGTGAGTGAAGAGGACTTGTTCTCCTTCCCTTTTAAATATTCTCAGGCTTTTTCATGGAAAATGCAAAATATGGATGATGAATAATTTTCGTTTGGCTGAGGAAGGTACTCAACTCATGTTGTGCCAAATACACTGCCTGGCTGTAGCTACTGGGATATTGTATGAAAATGGGCATCACTTTGAATGTTCTTGCAGGGCAGAAGTCGCAGCTGCAGGGCTTTCCTTTAATCTTGGTGCTGTTGGCTGCATGGTCTGAGGGTCACTAGGTACATGCCAACATGCCAGCTGGGTCTGTGCCTTGGGAGATCGTGGCAAGGGATGATAAGTCTTTGAATCCAAAATGGGCTTTGATTTTGGTTCCTCAGATTAGTCAAACTGACAGTGCCTTAGGGCACAGGCAATAATAGAATATTTAGGGAGCTTTTGGTGAAAATTTTGATATCTATCAACTGTTATGTGGCTTGGTCTCTTGACAGCAATTCAGTTAGGTGCACAATAGTTATGTATTGGGGAGGTTTTGTCCTAACATCTTACAGGCTCAATTATGGCTGTCCAACTCTTTGCAGATTGAACAGAGAAGATTCTTGTCAGAAAATTTTTACTCCAGAGCAATTCAGTATATGTAAGTGTGTTTTGAAAAAACCAATTACATTCAAGATAACATTTAGGGTAGCTTTTTTTTTTTTCCTGAGTATAAAATTGATACTTTCCACCATGATGGAAAATGTAAGGAGGAGCAAAAATTGAAAAAATGTCATTAAAATTTAATCTGTTCTCTACAAATCTGAAAGTGTGTTGGAATTCTTGAATATTAGGGATTACTTAGTACTGAAGTCACTTGTGTGCATTCAGTTCCCTCTGAGGACTGGCTAATTTCCTTTATGCGAATGATAGCATAACTCCGTGGCAGAAGATAATTGCTTCTCTGCACTGGAGTGATGCTTGATGGCTAGATGATGTTAGTGTGTGAGGAATACAATATTATTCTCTTGATCCTGCTAGAGTAACTTCTTGCTTGAAATAGATAAATGGACCAAGAACCATTCCTTTAATTAAGTTGCACTGTGATAAAAGATACTGGATCTCTTCCTCCTTGAATGATTTTACTAACAAATACTATATTTGCAGGTGTAAAAAGTACCCTACATATTTGATTCCTGGGTGAAAAAAGTAAGAAACACGCTCTTCAGAACCTCTTCTACTTTTATATGTGGAAATTAAAGATTATTTTTTCTCCATAGGGAAAAGAGAAAGAAAAATGATGACACTAATCTTCATGGCAGAAGACTGGATATTAGATTATGTTATTCTGTGTATTAGCCATGGATTAAAAAAAAAATATATATATTAATCCATTAAAGAGTTTAGTGAATTTTAATTTAATATTGATATGAAAACTTCCCCACTATGAAATTTTGTCTCAGAAATAGTAGGTTAGACAAGAGTTTCAATTTGTTTCTCAAAACAAGCAGTGCAATGAATTCTTTGTTTCAGAAAATATGAAGTAAAAAGCTGCACTTCTAAGAGCAGTAAGACTTTTTAGGCAAGTTTTATCACAAGAAGACTAAAAAAAGGTACAAAAACTTAACAGCTGATTGAGATAGATGTAAGAACACAATTGCCAAGAGATGCACGTACTGTGTGCTTCTGTCGCAATTGGTGCTGCATCCTCATTTCAAACAGTTTTCACTGTCTATGTGGGTAAATGCTGTTAATGGTAGTGAGTTCCCAGTATTAGGTGAGTTACATTTACTGCTCAATAGCTTTTAGCTGGGCACTCATGAGAATAACTACTCAGCATTGAAAGAGGGTTTTGAGAGTTCTTAATACTGAAAGATTTTAAAAGCTAGTTAGGCCTTTTTATACATTTTCAAAGGAAAAACAGAGATGTGCACAACTTGTTTATGCAAAAAATACTTAGGAGGAATACCTACTGTGTAATTTACATAATGCTGTTATCACATCAAGATTGGTTAAAACATCTCTCAGTGGAAGAGTTGACAAAGAATGTTTTTGAGGATATGATAGTCTCAAAAAAGTCTAATCAGATAATATTATTATTTAAACTTAACATGGAATTTTATTAGAGGAAGAGTCATGTACATCCAGTGACATTGCTATGGCATTTCTGAAAGTATCTGCAACAAAGTTGGAAATGAAATGGTAATTCTGAAATTATACTTAGTCAAAATAAAATAATGCCATTAGTGAGGGAAGGTCTGTGGAATGCTAGGAGTGTCTTGGTTTTAAACATTTTTTCAAGGATTTTCTTTTATTTTAGGGAAGTAAAGGATAGAGAATTAAAGTCTTTGCCATTGTCAAAATCCTTGCTAAAGGGCCATTTTAAGAACTGGAATTGTCTTTCTAAAGTGAAAAGTAAAGTGTGCTAAGAAATTGTGTCAATAAACACACAGACAGCTATGGCTCTGTGTAAAAAATCCATATGGCTCAATGTAATACTGTATAATAAATTTCTGCCCATCACCTTCTCTTATCCTTACCATTATGCAAACATAATGTGTATTGAAATTTTCATAGAAGTGTGATACAAAATCCTGCTAAAATATGCTAAAAAGTAATCCAGATTTCCTATAGTATTATGTTCTTCTAGAGATATGTAGGAGCTTCATTTTATAAAAATTGAAACTCTGAAAACGAGAACCTGGGGAGCAAAAAACAGAATTACTGATACGTCCTTTTGGGCATTAGGGTAGTTTATCTGCTGGGAACCACTGGGACCAACTGGCCCCAATGAAATTCAGTAGTCTTAAATCCTTATATTTGTCTTACTTTGGTTTATGTCTGTCTAGTCCTTGCTTTTAATGATCTTTATGTTTTTCTTTACAGTTGAAATAAATGTCTTTTTGCTATTCAGGGGTAAATATTAACCTTTTCCATGTCTATTTGTGTGACTTTTGCTAGTTCCACTAGTGTTGTTCAGCAGCAACTTTGTGTATTTGCAGCCAATCTGATCCAAAGCCCAGATAATGAAATCATGATTTACTTATATAATTCATCAGGCTTTGGATCAGAACTTATGGCTGTGGCTTTTATGAAATGTATTATTCTTGTAGATAGGCTAGTGCTGACAGAAGTTATTTTCCTAGGTGTTAGCAACGTAATACTGTATGTGTTTGATAACAAAAAAAAAAAGTGCCTCTGTGCTATGCTCCCACAGAACTTCTCAAGGAACTAAACAGACTGCTCCTTAAAATTTACTGGTCCAGGAGGGAGGGAGGAAAGAGGGAAGGAGGTCCTACCACAATAGAAGAGAAAAGGAAACCATATTGATTTTCTCAGTGAAAACCAATATTGTTAGATCTGTTGAGATTATATGCTCTCTTGTAAAATACATCATTGCATTTTGTTTCTCTAATGAGTGCCTGGTTCTGTCACCCAAGATAATTTCTAAAATACAACAGAGTCTACTTTGTAGTAATGAAGAGTGAAAAGTGAATACTGACATAGTGCCATAGAGCAAGTCATTAGACTTGGATGGTGAACTGTGCTCTGGCAAAAATGAAGTTTCTTGCTGCTAGAGATGAATTCCATTTTGCTCATCTTCTGGAACTACATCAGGTATCACTTAGCAGACAGGTGCTAAATGCTGCACTTGTAGCAGATTATAGCTTCCTCTTCCTTTGCTCCAGCTGAGAGTCCTTTAAAGTGCATTTTTTTGGTCAGTTTAAAATTGGTGCTAGCTCTGAGTCTACACAATTTTTGTGCTATGTATGTGTTTCATATGCAGCCATTC
This sequence comes from Empidonax traillii, assembly GCF_003031625.1. Lineage (NCBI taxonomy): Eukaryota > Metazoa > Chordata > Aves > Passeriformes > Tyrannidae > Empidonax > Empidonax traillii. The sequence continues at coordinate 20,138 of NW_020955717.1, forward strand.
CGTTTGTGATAGAATGGTACTTACACACTATGGGGCAGAGGGAGATACCACCATAAGCTTCATTTACACCCCTGTTCACCAACAGAAACATGATATACATCCACATGCTCTCTGTGCAATAGTCATAAGTTCAGGAGTAAGCTTTGCTTCCAGGAGGTCCAGCTGAACTGTTCATGGGACTACACTATATTCAACAAATGATGCTTTTACATTGCAAATCAGGGGTGGCTTTAGGTGTCAAATCCTGTGACTATCCTATTTTATTCTTCCTTTCTTCCTTGCTAGCAGCATATGAAACAGAGGAAGAACAGCTGGGGAATCCTCTTCTCATGGGAGACCAAACAAGCCTTTGACATTGCAACTATATACATTGGTAATTAATTAAAAAGTGCAAGTGCATGGTATATGAAATGAAGTCATAGGCCATGTTCCTTGGTGCTAGCCAAAGCGCATTCATTGCTTTTTTCTTAGCCTAAAAGTGAGTCAGTTCCATATATTGCCGTTCTATTTTCGGCCCTGGTTATTTGTAATCTTGGAACTATCTTTGTCACTCAACAGCGTTGTGTTCAGTTTCACTCTCTATAAGTATTACTAAAGGTAAAGGAAATAATTACTGCAATCTGAATTGCTTGGAGCAAGTTTAGAAGTACTCAGGGCTTCCGATTAGGGTCAAGAATGAAAAAAAGCAGGAGGAAGAATGTGTTTCTTTTTACTGGACATATTTTCATTTGGCACCGTACCAAATTTCTTTCCTTAATACTTAGTTGAAAAAGGTATAACCTAGATCTTCCCACCACAGTAATTATAAAAAATTACATGGGAGTTTTTCATTATATATCACTGCATGATTCTTTAGCTGCAGTTATATGCAAATTCAGGAGCAATGAAATGAGAATAGTAGAAAAGAGGTACCTTAAAAGGTTGACAGAGTTTCTCCCATAGTCCTTCTCCTAGTCCAAACAGTTGTGCTATTGAGTGCCCTGCAGATGGAGGATCAGTGATAATCTGTATTCCTCTAGCACAGAGTATTTGAATGTATATTTTCTAACTAGCCTGCAATGGCCAGATCTTTTAGGGAATGAATGAAGAAGAGGAACTGCAAACAGTTGCTGTTATGAAAGAGAGCTGTCCATTGGCGTTTATTCTCCTATGCATTTTGCTCACTAATTCAATTAGTCGGACTATGACTCATAAGACTGACTCCTAGGAAGAAAAATAACAGATAACCACTGTATTAATAATACTGATTACAGTTTTCCATTGTATCCCAACAACTGTAGTTTATTCTATCTGGGGATAAAATGAAAAAGCAAAAAATTTTCTCTGTTGCTTTTTGACTATTTTATTGACTCATGTCTCAGTGACCGTAAATGTGAAGAAAGCATAAAGAGTTGATGTTCAAAAAATAAACAGAAGATGAAAGAAAGAGCCATAATCTGAAGATAGTAAAATGTTTCATCAGAATTTTCCTGACATATCTTCTGTGATACATTTTAGTAAGAGGCAAGTGGTCCAGCAAATTTTAAATGAGGAACAGAGAAGATTAACATACTAGGATTCAGCTGAAGACAGGTTAGTGCTGTGACATCTTTCAGGGTATTCTCAGAAAGAGTATTTGTGTGCAAATAGACACAATACAAAGAATAAAGTCTAGCTATGCTGATATTTAGATACCAAAATGACAAGTCACTAAATGGAATAATAGATTAGATGTTTTGGCTTGCCTGAATGCATCCAGTTGCAAAGCAACTAGAATTTTTTGTTGATTCTGTTTGGTTTATTTGAAATATTACACCCTGCATTAAGAAAATGTGTTGAATTAATTTCTCTGTCACTGTATGAGTGCCAAAAAAATCCATGGGATAAATATACTTCATTTCTGCTCATTTAAAAGCAAGTTAGTTTTTTAGTGTTGAACTTTGAGGGTTTAGTAGAGGACAACCAGTTACTCTGTGGGCTGACACTCTTTAACCAAACCAATAAAATTTAATTTTTGAACACTTGACCTACACCCTGACAAGAAATCCATTCTTGGAAAACCTACAAGCAATTAAATCGCTGAGACAGTCATAAAAAGTGGCTAAGCCCAAACTGGAAGCCAAAACTCCTTCTCTCTCGCTATGACTCTTTTCAGACAAGTAATTTTATCCACTAAATTCAGGGATTTTCCAATCTGAAGAATTTTTACAAATTTTATGAGACTGATTACAGTCAGGCTGTGGGGATAGTTGAGACTTTTGGAGGGGAAAAGTACAAACCCAAAAATCCTTACAGTGAAGATCAAGCAAGATGAGGCAGAAGTGTTGTCTTCTACTCAATCATATGCAAAATTTAAGCCATCATTTTTTTAATGACCATAATGTTTCCCTAGAATGCAATGTTATGCCATAGCCTTTGGAATATGAGGTAAAGTAAGTTTCACAAGATTTGTATTGGCAGAACTTCTCTTTTTGGGTCAGTGGTGCACTTACCAGATCGAGAATTGAAATAATTCTTCTGCATTGTGCAACTTTTGGTAATAAGTGAAATGTGGTAGTTATTAATGGTATGAAACATCCATGAGTTTCACTGATCTCCATCTCCTCTGTTCATGCAGTTTGGATGCACTATCTAAATAATGACGTAGAAATAAAGAGTGAAGAAAAGAATGATCTCTATAGTTTGATGTTTGGAGCAATATTGATTTGGCATCTAAATTTAAATTTTGTCCCCTTACAAGTACCCCCATCTTTTCACAGACTT
>NW_020955717.1:23970-26591 GCF_003031625.1 Empidonax traillii
TTTCACTGATCTCCATCTCCTCTGTTCATGCAGTTTGGATGCACTATCTAAATAATGACGTAGAAATAAAGAGTGAAGAAAAGAATGATCTCTATAGTTTGATGTTTGGAGCAATATTGATTTGGCATCTAAATTTAAATTTTGTCCCCTTACAAGTACCCCCATCTTTTCACAGACTTATTTCTAATTCCCCACATCTTAGATAAAATGTGTTTGCTTAAAAAAAAATTGGAATCACTTAACACTTCAAAGTGATAATTCAACAACATTTTTGATAAGGATAATCCATTATTAAGAGTCCAAACAGAGGGGTTATCTTTAATCTCCTATATGTGTCCAATCTATATTTATAAAAGTAATTTTAATATCACGAAAGTAAAAACTGATGAAAAATGGAGAGAAAGAATTTAAGTGGAGGTAAAGAATCTATCTCTCTCTTTTCTGCTTCCTTTTATCCATAATATAAACCCTAGGGTTCACATCCATTTAAATTATTAAAGGTCTTCCCTGAGTGTCCTTTTTTTCCAGACTAAACAACCCCAGCTCCCTCAGCTGCTCCTGTTAAGACTTGTGCTCCAGATTCTTCACCAAGTTTGTTGCCCTTCTCTGGATGTACTCCAGTTAACTCAATGTTATTCCTCTAGTGAGGATCAAAGTGGAGGCCAAAAGAACTGCATGCTCATTGCAGGGGTGGGATCACTGGGACTAAGGTTAAGGAGCAGAGTTAGATATGAACATTTCCTAGAAATAAAGGGTAGGAAAATTTTCTTTAGACATTCTGCCCTCAGCAACAGTGGCGAAGGTTATCATTTCTTCATTAACTTGTAATCTGCTTTGTTCAGGTTCATTTTCCTTCACTGTGAATTGTCAATTACTTCTTCAGAGCTGACAGCTTTGATAAACATTGCTTCCTGTGTGCACTCTTCAAGATATATTGTGCACGTTTTTATCCTCCTCAGATTCCCAAAGCACAGTTTGGGGGAATTAATTTTCAAAGATCAGTTTCAACAATATTTTTCAAAATGGCTGGCACAGCTTTGATTTATGATTTCCCTCATAGCATCTATAGTAAAACAATCTGCTCTTGTTTAAAAACATTCAGTTCTTTTGCTTTTACTTTGGCTTTCAGCAAGTAATGTAAACTGCAGCACTTTCACCACCTGCTGCCTACACCAGATGCATTTACATTAACATTTTAGTTCAGATTAGGAGTGGACTTCTCCTAAAATCCTACAGGAAACCTCCTGTCTGTGCCCCACTTGCCAAGCTTTGGTTCACAAAGTAGAGTTGTCTCACAGTGTGTGACATGGGTCTGTCTTAACTGGTACTAAACAGGAGATGTACTGAACGAGAGTACCTTTTACCCTTCAGCAACTGATGGGCATTCAGCCCATGGGACCAGACAGAGCTAGTCTGAGGTAAAGACCTTCTGAAAACATACGGTATGGACATCTGGTCCTCAACCTCAACTGTTTCACTCTATAAATGTGCTCATATTGTTCAGCACTATTTGCTAATATAGACACAACCAATATCATCTCCAACATTTGCAGAATTCATACCTAAATATGTATTTTGCTGCTGAGATGTAATCTGGATTATTATTACCAGACTGGGAGCCCCTGGTGGTGAAGTGGTTAAAGCACAGCGCTGTGAACGCTGAGACCCGGGTTCGAGTCCCGGTCAGGGCCCCTGCCCGGGCAGATGGAGCTCGTTAGCCCTGTAAGGCAATCCATCTACGTCCTGAGGACCTCACTGCCACCATCCAAGCTCGCTTGGCCCCGGCAGATGAACCTCAGGATTAAAGGGTGGGCTCAGTTCCGCGCACACTGTGTCTCACCTAAAAAATCCAATGCGCAGGCTGGAAGGTGTAAAGACCTTCCCCGGTTCTTCATTCGCAAAGAGACTGGCCATACCATACCAGACCAGACTCCAGTTCTCCATTTCTTCTTAGACTCCATTCCTTATGGGAGTCCCCATAATGTGTTCCTGCACCAGACCAGAGCCTGCCGTTGATTTTCTGTATATTTTAATCCATAGTTTTTTATCCATGTTACAGCTTTACACTGTCTTCTGTGTTGAGCAAAGATTACTATTGTTATCGCTAGCTTCATGCTAGGAATTTTTTTATTACACACTAAGCCAGAGGTAATAACTATCAAGTTGAAGAACTTAAGTTCTACATACAAAACCATGAAATACAAAACTATGGAAGTTGTAAGCAGATTGTAGTTTCTCTAATTTTAATTTATTTGTTTTTATTGAACTTGATAGTGGAAAATAAGGAACATAAGGAGTAATAGGGAAGATAATAGGGAATTTAAAGAGAAGATGCAAAAACGGAATAATGGCATTCAACAAAAGAAGCATGGAAGAAAGTACCCAAAAGCATCCTAGTGGGAGAGAGAAAAGAGTAGTGTTTTCAGTAGTTCAGGGAGCCCCCGGTGGTCCAGGGGAAAATTCACTGCACTGTCACTGCAGAGACCCGGGTTCGATTCCCGGTCGGGGCCCCTCCCCGGGCAGATGGAGCTCGTTAGCCCGTAAGGCAATCCATCTACGTCCTGAGGACCTCACTGCCACCGTCCAAGCGTGCTTGGCCCCGGCAGATGAACCTCAGGATT
>NW_020955717.1:26612-29592 GCF_003031625.1 Empidonax traillii
TTTCACTGATCTCCATCTCCTCTGTTCATGCAGTTTGGATGCACTATCTAAATAATGACGTAGAAATAAAGAGTGAAGAAAAGAATGATCTCTATAGTTTGATGTTTGGAGCAATATTGATTTGGCATCTAAATTTAAATTTTGTCCCCTTACAAGTACCCCCATCTTTTCACAGACTTATTTCTAATTTCCCACATCTTAGATAAAATGTGTTTGCTTAAAAAAAAATTGGAATCACTTAACACTTCAAAGTGATAATTCAACAACATTTTTGATAAGGATAATCCATTATTAACAGTCCAAACAGAGGGGTTATCTTTAATCTCCTATATGTGTCCAATCTATATTTATAAAAGTAATTTTAATATCACGAAAGTAAAAACTGATGAAAAATGGAGAGAAAGAATTTAAGTGGAGGTAAAGAATCTATCTCTCTCTTTTCTGCTTCCTTTTATCCATAACATAAACCCTAGGGTTCACATCCATTTAAATTATTAAAGGTCTTCCCTGAGTGTCCTTTTTTTCCAGACTAAACAACCCCAGCTCCCTCAGCTGCTCCTGTTAAGACTTGTGCTCCAGATTCTTCACCAAGTTCGTTGCCCTTCTCTGGATGTACTCCAGTTAACTCAATGTTATTCCTCTAGTGAGGATCAAAGTGGAGGCCAAAAGAACTGCATGCTCATTGCAGGGGTGGGATCACTGGGACTAAGGTTAAGGAGCAGAGTTAGATATGAACATTTCCTAGAAATAAAGGGTAGGAAAATTTTCTTTAGACATTCTGCCCTCAGCAACAGTGGCGAAGGTTATCATTTCTTCATTAACTTGTAATCTGCTTTGTTCAGGTTTATTTTCCTTCACTGTGAATTGTCAATTACTTCTTCAGAGCTGACAGCTTTGATAAACATTGCTTCCTGTGTGCACTCTTCAAGATATATTGTGCACGTTTTTATCCTCCTCAGATTCCCAAAGCACAGTTTGGGGGAATTAATTTTCAAAGATCAGTTTCAACAATATTTTTCAAAATGGCTGGCACAGCTTTGATTTATGATTTCCCTCATAGCATCTATAGTAAAACAATCTGCTCTTGTTTAAAAACATTCAGTTCTTTTGCTTTTACTTTGGCTTTCAGCAAGTAATGTAAACTGCAGCACTTTCACCACCTGCTGCCTACACCAGATGCATTTACATTAACGTTTTAGTTCAGATTAGGAGTGGACTTCTCCTAAAATCCTACAGGAAACCTCCTGTCTGTGCCCCACTTGCCAAGCTTTGGTTCACAAAGTAGAGTTGTCTCACAGTGTGTGACATGGGTCTATCTTAACTGGTACTAAACAGGAGATGTACTGAACGAGAGTACCTTTTACCCTTCAGCAACTGATGGCCATTCAGCCCATGGGACCAGACAGAGCTAGTCTGAGGTAAAGACCTTCTGAAAACATACGGTATGGACATCTGGTCCTCAACCTCAACTGTTTAACTCTATAAATGTGCTCATATTGTTCAGCACTATTTGCTAATATAGACACAACCAATATCATCTCCAACATTTGCAGAATTCATACCTAAATATGTATTTTGCTGCTGAGATGTAATCTGGATTATTATTACCAGACTGGGAGCCCCTGGTGGTGAAGTGGTTAAAGCACAGCGCTGTGAACGCTGAGACCCGGGTTCGAGTCCCGGTCAGGGCCCCTGCCCGGGCAGATGGAGCTCGTTAGCCCTGTAAGGCAATCCATCTACGTCCTGAGGACCTCACTGCCACCATCCAAGCTCGCTTGGCCCCGGCAGATGAACCTCAGGATTAAAGGGTGGGCTCAGTTCCGCGCACACTGTGTCTCACCTAAAAAATTCAATGCACAGGCTGGAAGGTGGAAAGACCTTCCCCGGTTCTTCATTCGCGAAGAGACTGGCCATACCATACCAGACCAGACTCCAGTTCTCCATTTCTTCTTAGACTCCATTCCTTATGGGAGTCCCCATAATGTGTTCCTGCACCAGACCAGAGCCTGCCGTTGATTTTCTGTATATTTTAATCCATAGTTTTTTATCCATGTTACAGCTTTACACTGTCTTCTGTGTTGAGCAAAGATTACTATTGTTATCGCTAGCTTCATGCTAGGAATTTTTTTATTACACACTAAGCCAGAGGTAATAACTATCAAGTTGAAGAACTTAAGTTCTACATACAAAACCATGAAATACAAAACTATGGAAGTTGTAAGCAGATTGTAGTTTCTCTAATCTTAATTTATTTGTTTTTATTGAACTTGATAGTGGAAAATAAGGAACATAAGGAGTAATAGGGAAGATAATAGGGAATTTAAAGAGAAGATGCAAAAACGGAATAATGGCATTCAACAAAAGAAGCATGGAAGAAAGTACCCAAAAGCATCCTAGTGGGAGAGAGAAAAGAGTAGTGTTTTCAGTAGTTCAGTAGTGTTGTCAGTAGTGGAAAGAGCAGAATAAGGGAAGTGCATGTTAGAAAACAATTTATGATGATGTTCTGAAGGAGAGACTGCAGGTGGGCAATCGGATTGGGTATGTCAGTGGAAAGAGAATGGAGATTTCCACTGCCTTGGGGCAACAGCAGGAGTCTTGAGAAGTCTTTGCCTGTGGCAAAAGAAGCAAAAGAAATAGAGCATGGAGCAGGGACTGCAGCCTAACTCCAGGGGTTGGCTATTGGCAGCCAGCTCAGCACAAATTGGCAGAAACTTGCCAGGCAGGGCTCTAAAGAGTTTGCTGCAGCTTGGAAAGTCACTGAGCTGTCTGAAAGCAGACCTGGTAATAAGAACCTGTAAGCAAGGATGCACGGTGCAAGCTAAGAATTGTTATTTCTGTCCTTTCTGACCCTCTTTGGAAGCTTTTCTGTTTAAAAGTTAACTATTTTAATTTATATTTAAAGAAAATTAGTTTTCTTGGTTTTAAAAGCCTTCAATATTTTTTAGAAAATTCAATATAGAAGACCTGAGTAGATTCACCT